>NC_061114.1:147101614-147149363 GCF_002878395.1 Capsicum annuum
ATGTGAGTCATTACACTTAGTTCTAAAATCTGTATTCTATTCTTATTCTTAAATCATATCTGAAAACTTATTCTGCAAGGGGATTCTTTCAATGCTTTAGGGAATATATTCTTAACTATTAGACTGTAGAGATTATACTTTTAAAACTATTCTAAAAATCCTTACTGTTAGGCTGTCAAACTTTAGGAAAAATACTTTATCTAAAAAGATGTATATCTTTTTCTAGTAGTAAGGTTCACTTAACCGACATAAACAATGTGAGCTATATGGAGTCCAACGTCTTGACCTCCTAAGGAGAAAACCTCATGTTGGGGAGAGGTGTCATACTCTTGCCAGAGAGTATAACCTAATCCAGGTGATCGATCACAAGCTAAATCTGTCATCCATATAAATGGGAATAATTTGAGTCTGTACCTATGTTGGCGACATAGTTCTATAGAAGATAGGTCACGCTAATCCCACACATTCCGCTCGGTGCTAAATATTACTCTTTTAAGATCTGGATGCTCAAAACCATTAAAAATCCACTTCTTAAAACTAGCATAAGAATTTAATGAGAAACCATTTATGCGCTGACTCTAGCAAGTCTGTAAACAAAACTATTTTGAGTTTCTGTAAACTGTAAAATCTTAGTGGATTCCAAAGCTAAACCAATGATCAAAAGATCAAAGCTGTATTGAAAACTATAAATAATCTTGCTCATTAGATGATTATAGCACCAAATTTCTTAAAATCACAATAATCAATCTTGGATAATAGTATATGCTTTAATAATATCAAGATAATGACTTTAGGTCACAATACCATGCTCAATTAAATTGAAAAGTTGTAAACAATATCTCAAATCGTACTCATGGTATTCAAAATCATAAAAGAGCATTCTTTAACTCAAAACAAATATTAGATTTCATAATTCAATCATATCATACCCAAAATCATTAATAAGATACTATGGGTGTAAACCCCAATTTCAAATCATAAGAAATTTTTTTAAAAACATAACTATTGGCATAAGGACCGAAGATTTATCCTTGTTCAAACCTCACATACCTTAATTTGATGATCTTTGATAAAAACTTAGATCTTATATTCCTTTTGATGCTTAGGGGGTGATTTCTTAGTGCTCTTGTATTGAGAAATCTCAATCTTAAATTATCTTGGAGAATTAATGGAGGAATCTTAGATTTCTTGGGGAGGAAGTTGATGAACTAGGATTTTGCTTTGAGAGGGAATGATGAAAAAAGCATAATGAGCTTTAAATTATGATTAATTTTCTATTTTTGAAAATATTGGGGGTTGGGAGAATGACCAAAATGCCCTCCTTAAACTCCCAAACGAAACTGCAAAATGCAATATTTTGGGAATTGGGAGGCCACTGTGATACGCCACAATCGCGGTGGCTCGCTGGAAATTATACGAATGGGAAATGGGCTCCCTCAATGACGTGCCACTATCGTAGAGCCCTTATGTTTATCATTTTGACCACTGGCCCAACGCGCCAGTATCGCGAGGTCTCACTGGAAATTGCCAAACGAGAAAATGGGCATCTCCGTGATGCACCAATATTGCGGGGCCTCACTAGAAATTGACAATTGTGATATTATGCTTCTCTACAACGCTCTAAGGGCCCAAATGATGGTGTTTTATGATTGGAACTTAAAGAAGCCATAACTTCTTACCCGGTTTTCGGATTTAGGCGAATCTTATATCATTAGAAAGCTAATTCAATTTCCTACGTCATGGAAATTACAAATCTAAAGAATTCCACACAAAATAAATAATATTTATCTTGGAAGCTATCCCTTAACATTTTAGGGACGTATTCTAGATAGAAAAAGTATGGAGTATTATAGTGATGGACCGTCGCTGGCCTGATGGTCAGTTGCTTGGACCATCACTTGGACTCTCAGATTTCATCATACTGTTTAAGCTCCGATGACCGAGTTGACGACCCATCAGGGTCTAACGATCTATCGCCTGGACTGTCACTTCTATACTGGATGGAATGTATCCTATTTGGGTCTGAAAGATAAGGTGATGGCCTGTCAGTGGCCTGATGATCAGTCACTAGGACCATTACTCGAGTCCTCTAAGTATTTCGTTCTCTTTAGCACTGACGGGCACCATGATGGTCCATAAGGTTAACAGCCCATCAGTTATACCATCAATTGCCTTTAGTTCCTATTGTTCCAAGTTATTTCATCTTCTCAATCATTTATCTGAAAAAATAAGTAAAACCCAGCATCAAATACCTCAATAGTTGCTTGAAAACACATAATTATCCCTTGTAAAAGATGTAAAATATTTTGTTAAAGGACAATACATCACTTATTAAATGCTCATTTGCCCGGCATGGTTCTAGGGCAAAGCATATCCATATTATAGACTCTAGCCTCTAATAGAAGGCCAAAAGTTTCTCGGGTACTTTCTCTCATGAGACCTCTCGAGCAGTAGCTTATTTCTTATAAGGTCCTATAGTATTCTATCTCACATTTTGAGGGCATGAAGCTATCACTATGATAGATTACTAGGATACACACACAAAGCATTAGTTCATAAGGTCAATGTGAGGAACATATGATATTTAACTTGATTGAACTGAAGGAAGGGATTATGGGACCTGGGCAGGCTTAAAATTTAAAATCTAAGATTTTGACTAGTCTATCAGACTAGTCTCAGTTATTGCGATTGCAATTCCAAAGATCGGTCAGGGTCATGCTCTCAGTTTTTGTGATCGAGACCCTCAGACTGTGAATGCGGTAACTAAGATACGTCTGATCAAACTTCTCAGACTCTTAAACTTCAAATTTCAATGTCCATTTGTGTTTCAAAACCATAATTATCATTATGAACATGAAACTTAGCCTCTAGAAGTTCGATTATGCCCTTGGAACATGGGAAAACTAGCAAGAACTTAGCACAACCTATTTTTATTATTTTGAACAATTTTGGGTACTCAAGACTTTCCCAAGTATGTGAACACCAAGAAAACCAGCCAATCATACCAAGCAAGAACAATTAACACAAAATTTTGGTATTCAAAACAAAAGTTTAGGCCAATCCTAAGACAAGAATTCTAAGGCATACACACAAGCATAAAAGAAAATTTTGACCACATACCGAATTAAGATATGTAAAAGGGGATGCAGTGTATAATTTGGATGCCGAAAACACAATCAAAATTAGTTGCAATTTGAGAGACAATTGGAAATGAGTGTGGGGGAAGAAATGGCTGTCTGTTTAGTTTTTTAAATAGCTTTAATCGCGATTTCAATCGGTTAACTACGATCACAAAACCCGTGTCATCACGATCGCAAACCTGTTTCCATCGCGACCGTGATAATCGACGGTTGTTTTTGTTCCCCTATTTATAATTATTCAGCCTATTATGCTCCACACTTTCTCTTTCTCAATTTTATTCAAAACACCTTGCAGTACCACAATTTCATGGATTAATCACAAACAAAAATAAAACCTACTCTAATAATCAAAATTCAAAGAATACGGGCCATTTTCATGGCAATGATGGATTGCCTCCCATCCAGGGCCTAATTTATCATCACGGCACGATGTTCTTCAAATTTCAAGGAGGATCCTGGAGGGATCCATCATCCACTTCCTAATCCACCACATCAATGTAGGATACCACTTGGATTTCCATAGGTTGTTTCTCAAATTTACAAATCTGAAAGGACACTTTATCATTTTGGACTCAAAATTTCATTTTTCCTAGCTCCATATCAACAATTGCTCTTATAGTTTCAAGGAAAGGTATCCCAAGAATAATAGGTATCTCTTATTCTATTTCATAATCAAGCAACAAAGTATACCAGTAGAATAAGGTGATTCATCTTTACCAAAACATCAAACAAAACTCCAACTAGTTTCTTGACAGACCAGTCCTCTATCAAAAGCCTCATTGTTATGGGAGTAGGAGTGCCCAAACCAAGTCTTTGATATATTGCATATGGTAGGATATTGATGATTTCACCAAGGTCACACAAGGCTTTCTCAAATTTGTGTATCCCTTTGGTGCAAGTGATTGTAAAGGCCCCGGATCCTTTTTCTTTTCTACTATAACACTAGACATGATAGTGCTACACCCATGAGTAAATTTAATGGTTTCATTGTCAACAAGACATTTCCTTGTCATCAAATTCTACATTAGCTTAGTATATCCTAGAGTCTGTCAAATGGACTCTAGCAATGGAATATTAATTGAAAGATTGCTAAGCATAGCAAGGAATGTCTTGAATTTGACATTATCCTCCTTCTTATTGAGTCTTTGAATAAATAAAAGGGGAACCTTAATGGTAGTAAATGGATTACTTTATGGTTCATCATTCTCAACTATATTAGGATCTCTCTCGTCATCAACCATTTATTTAATTATCATTGGTTCTTTTTCATCCCCTTCTTCAAACTTTGGAGCCTTTTCATTTGTCAACTACAAGCTTTTTTTCACATTTGTTTGTTCAATGTTTTTCTCTTTTTCAACTCCAACCACATGATCACCTAGGGTTTTTCCACTCTTAGTGGCGATTGCCAATACTTGGGCATCATTTTTCAGATTCACAATGGTATCACTAGGAAAGCCCACCCCCTTTTGTTTTGCATTAAGTTGAGTAAAGATTTGGAAAATCTGAGTCTCTAATTGTCTGATTGAGTCAGAGTGTGATACAACCATTTTGTTGATTTGAAAAGTTATCTTTTAATTCTTGGACCATCTTGTCCGTCCCCTCCACTCTCATCAATATTCTTGCTAACATATCCTCGGTCTTGAATTTTTGGGATCAACGAGATTTATCTCTTTACTCCTTACTCGGTCATGGGGGGAACATATCTATCATATTTCTTTTCCTTGTCCCTTCAATCATGATCTTTATCCCTATCATGTCATTCCCGTTCTCTTTCATAATCGGTCCAACCTTGGTTCCCACCTTGTCTTTGGTAGGCTGGGTAGGAACCCCCTGAATAGTTAGCCAATTATCTAATTTCTTTATAAATCCTCTTAGCCACTTCTTAATCATATCCCTTGGATGCCACACATTTACCATTTTTGTATGTGTACCCATCGCATGCTTCGTAAAGAGTTCTAATTGTGTCATTATGTTTTCCATGTTTTCCTCCCTCTTTTCATCTTTCTTCCTTTGCTCTTTATCAATATAGGAGGTGGGAGGGGACCCTTTGGCTACCTTGGTATCCCGAGTATGCCACCCCATATTTTGCTTTATGACCTCCTTAAGTAAGTTTGAATCTATGCTATATGACAACTTCATAAACGACACGTGGCCGCATTATCCACCACGATTTTGTTTAGTTGATCGAAATCCTAATAGAAGATTTAGAGAAGGATCTTCTTCAGAACCTCGTCGTTGGGCATTTCAAAAGCTTCCCATTAACTCTCTCTCATACCTCATATAGAGGCTCATTATTTGATAGACAAAAGTTTATGACTTCATCAAGCTATTACAACATCTTTGATGGTGGGAAATATCGATCTAAGAAAGCATCGAAAAGTTTGTCCCATAATGTGATAGACCCGAAGAGAAGAGATCATAGACACAACACTGCCTCACCCATTAGAGAAAATAAAAAGAGGTGCAACCATTTGGATTCTTGTGAGATGTGAGAATTGTTGAAAGGGGCACACACTTCCAGAAAATTTTTCAAGTACAAATTTGGGTCTTCGTGAGCTTAATACCGAAAGAGACCTTTCATTTGAATCATGTGAAACATAACACTTATGATGTAAAATACCCTGTTCTATTGATTTAGGTGGGATACGAATAGCACATGCATATCCAACTTTATAGAGTTGCTCCTCATCATCAAGGAGGCCATTAAAGGTCCCGGCGTTACTTGCATGATTACTCATTGTGTCATGGACACTATTGAAATCACCTAACAGAAAACAGAAAGACAACAAAAATAGATAACAACCATTATGGGTAAACTCGAAGCTACTAATAACACCGCACAAGCGAAAACTAAGTTTCACTTGGTAATGGCACCAATTTGATCACACTCAACCTATTCTATGATTTTTGGGCAAGGCGATCGTTGTCAAATAAATAACCTAACTTGAGTTGGGGTCGAATCCTCGAGGAGTGGAATTAGTATTCAAATCCTATGGGTGTCGAAAGCTACTAAAGATATACCCGTAATGTAAATGAAATAAAAGATATAAATTAAAATTGGGGGGTATGGTTTAGAAGGTTGTTTAACAAAATATACTTGAACTACCAATTAAGAATAACAAATATAGATAAGATTCCAATAGCAGAAGAATCTTGGAATTATGTTTTCCTAGGGGCAAATAATGTATGGGATCATGATAAACAAATGCAAATTCTAGTTAATAACTATATGCGTAGGCTAGGTTAGGGGTTTTGATGCTAGTTTTTCATCCAAACACCAAAAATATCACCCATGGACCCTTTAGGATACATCATGGTGTGGAAAATAAATCCACCCAAAACCTCAATTAGGCATCCCTATTTCTAGGAAAATGCCCAAGACATAGAAAATTCACAATCCATCCTTGTTTTTAAGACAATGTAAAAGAATAAGCTAATATTTAACTATTGTTCACTAATACCTTATTACCCATATCTCTTTTTCAAGGATGATATAGGATCTAAAGGCATACTCATATTCCTCTTTCAAGGATGGCGTGAGATTTTGGGAATTTGGGTTTTTCACCCATAAATTCCCACTCAACAAGCAAGTATTGGTGAAACACAACATCATTAACCAAGAATCTAAATTAATAATCAAAACCCACACATATTTTCACCCAATTCCAACATAACCCCAAGATAGACGTTTAGCTACTCATGAAGTTAAGAAAGAAATATACAAAAATGATCATTCAATGTTTCCATTGAAGAGGAAAAGTAAGGATATTCTCAAATCCAATTTCAATTTTAGCTAAAATCCATGAAAAATTAACTACAAGAATCTTTCCCCGTTTAGTAGAGTTTTACAAAGATAAAAACTTAAATTCTAGTTGGTGATATCCCAAAAGTGAAAGGGTTTTTTCCCTATAGAGAATTGGAACAAGCTGTGAGAAATTACATATCTATCCCTAGGCTATTTTTCGCGCCTTCATGATCACCAGCCATTGATCGTGATCACGGATTCCATTATCGTGATGAGCCTATCACGATCACCAATTTAACTATTTTTGACTTATCACGATCGCGCCCCTCAAACCGTGATCTCAATAACTGAGGGTTAGTTCCTGCTCATGCTTTTCCAACTTTTTCACTAACTTTTTCCTTTTTATCTCTTTTTAATTCACTTTATTTCTTTTTTTCCCATCACTATATACTTGTAAAATATAAGAATTACTGCATTCAAATGACAAATTCATCATATTAACACCATTTAATCAAAGTAGTGTGCTCAAATTTAGGCATCAATGAATGGTAAATTTACCACTCATCAGTGGATAGTTGTGTGACGTATTCCCAGTTAGGGGCCAGGATAGGCCACTTTCCCTGAGTACTATTCTTACTCCTGAGCCAGAGATTCTTTTACCCCAGCCAGCGGTGGTCCAAGGACTAACCCAGGCTCCACCGTGGTTTATTTCATCTATAGTAATCAAAGATTCACAGATTCAGCTTTTGAGGATTGTTGGTAGTATGTCGTCTGATGGTGCACAGTCTACGGATCAGAGTGGTACTGAGGCAGAGGTGCAGTCTATAGTGGTGGCTCAGATTTAAGGTTCCTTTGGTGTTGACATTTTATTAGCCTGAGAAGCAGAAGATGTTGGGTAGATTTTTAAGATTGGCTCTACCTAGGTTTTTTGGTGCTCCAGGCGAGGATGCATATCAGTTCCTAATTTCTTGAAAGGATAGGCTCTATAATTTGGTCCTTATTGAGACTCAAGGATTACACCATATTTTAGTTGGATTTGGCTGCTCGACATTGGTGGAGAGGATTTATGGATTCTAGACCAGCTGGATCTTCTTCTTCTACTTGGGCTCAGTTCTATGATATATTTTTGGAGTTAGAGATTATTTAAGGGATCAATTTTCTAGATTAGAGCAGGACTCTATAATAGTTGTAGAGTATGAGGCTCATTTTTATGAGTTGGCTAGACAAGTGACTTCTACTTTGTATACTGAGTATGAGAGAGTCCATTGCTTTGTTACAGGGTTGAGACTCCCTATTTTTATGTCTACTCAGAGTTTAGTTATTGTAGGTAAGTCTTTTGTTAAGGTGTCAGATTATGATCGGGTGATGAAGGAGATGCACCGTGAGGATCATGAGGGTTGTGATAAGGGGCCTAGGTTTTAGAAAAGATTCAATAAGTGTCGTTGTAGTTCCCAACCTATAGATAGTAGTTCTTAGAGCAGGTATCCTCCATATCTATCCTATCAGTCTTAAAGTCAGCCAGTTGACTTATTTAGGTAGTGATTTAGATTATTAATAGAGGCCAGTATAGTGCTAGTGATCCCCCTGATAAGGGCAGTGGTCATTCTTTGAGAGGTTCATCTTCTACTTATTGTAGTCGTGGTGGTAACTCTATTTAACCAAATCTATATATTCTAGTTCAGCTTGTGTCTTATGTTATACTTATGAAGATCCTAGTCACTATTTATGAGATTGACCTAGCCGTGGTATGATTGGTTCTTTATCTTAGAGTGTTCCCCTTACTAGAGCAGCTAATCCCTCAGCATTATGGTTCTTATAGTTGCAAGATTGGTTTCTAGGGTACTCGAGAAGGTTCTCAGAAAAGTAGGATGGAAAGTCGGTCAGGTGCCCAGCCAGATGGCGGGCGTGATTAATTATTTGTAGTATCTTCTAGAGCCGAGGCTATGACTTCATATGCTATAGTTACAGGTATGATTTTGATGTGCCACGAGTCAGCCCTTACCTTATTTTATTTAGGATCCACTTTTTTCTATATTTACTTATTTTACACCATGATTGGAGTTGTCTTATGATTTATTATCTGTGCCACTTTTCATATCTACTCTTGTGGGTGATTCTTTAGTAGTAGATCGAGTTTTCAGATCATGTGTTATGATGGCTAGCAATTTTGATACTTATGCTGACCTTATTATTTTGGATAGGGTGGATTTAGATGTGATTTGGGCATGGACTTGTTAACCCATTATCGTGTGGTCATGGATTATTTTTCCAAGACCGTTACCTTTGTCATGCCCAGCGTACCCCTAGTCATGTGGCAGGGAGCAGTTAGCCACAAGCCGATAGGGGTTATTTCTTATGTTTGTGTTATGAGTCTAATTTTGAGAAGTTGTGATTCGTATCTAGCTTATATTTGTGAAACTAGTATGGAGGGTCCATCGCTTGACTCTGTTACTGTAGTTTGTGAGTTTCCTAATATGTTCTCTATGAACCTGCCTGGTATTCCTCTATGTCTGTGAGATTAAGTTTGCTATTGTCGACAAGCCTGGCACCCAAACTATTATATGGCACTTTATCGTATGGCTCCAGCCGAGCTTAAGGAGCTAAATTCTTGGCTTTAGGACCTTCTTGGTAAGGGTTTTATTAGACCGAGTGTGTCTTCTTGGGGAGATCCTATATTGTTTTTGAAAAACAAAGATGGCTTCATACGTATGTGTATTGATTAAGGCAGCTTAATAAGGTGACGGTGAAGAACCATTATCCTATGCGTCGTATTGATTATTTATTTGACCAGCTTCAAGGTGTGATAGTGTTTTCTAAAATTAATTTGAGATCTGATTACCATCAGTTGAGGATTCGAGTTGGGGATATCCCAAAGACAGCTTTTAGAACCCGTTATGGGCATTCTGAGTTCTTAGTGATGTCATTGGGGTTGACTAATGCCCCAGCCACGTTTATAGATTTAATAAATTACATATTCAGGCCTTATATAGATTCTTTCATGAATATGTTTATTAATGACATTTTTGTGCATTCAAGGAGTAGAGGGGAGCATGTGCAGCATTTAAGAATTATGCTCCAGGCCTTGAGAGATCATATGCTTAAGTTCTAAAAGTGTGAGTTTTGGCTTAAGTTGGTGACATTCCTTGGACATGTGGTGTCTAAGTATGGGATTATCATTGACCCTAATAAGACTGAGGCAATTCATGATTAGCCTAGACCTACATCTCCAATTGAGATTCGAAGCTTCATTAGTTTGGCCGATTATTATAGGTGATTCATCGAGGGTTTTGCTACTATGTCTGCGCCTATGATCAGATTTACCCGAAAGGAGGTTCATTTTTGATGGTCCGAGGAGTATGAGTCAAGCTTAGGAAAGCTCAAGGATTTTCTCAATTTAGTTCCTGTTTTAGCTCTTCTTATTGAGAGTGAGGGATTCACCATGTTTTATGATGCTTTTGGTGTTAGTTTGGGTTGTGTATTAATGCAGCAGGGTCTTGTCATTGCTTATGCTTTTAGACATCTTAAGGTGCACAAGCGTAACTGCCCCACTCATGATTTGAAGGTTGTAGCGCTAGTTTTCATGCATAAGATTTGGAGGCATTATCTTTAAGGTGGGCATTGTGAGATTTTCACAAATCATCGCAGTCTTCAGCATCTTATGACCCAGAGAAAGCAAAATTCTAGATAATGTAGATGGATAGAGTTGCTAAAGGATTATAATATTTCCATCTTGTATCATCCGGGCAAGGTAAATATGGTAGCAACTGCCTTGAGCCATAAGGCAATGAGTACGGGTATCTTGGCTTGTATTTCAATTTCCCAAAGGTCGTTGGCATGGGATATTTATTCCTTAGAAAACTTGATATAGATCTCCTTGATATTTTAGACCCTAGGAGGATTTTAGCCAATGTGGAGGTGAGGTCCTTGCTATTTAAGCAGATTTGAAATTGTAAGTTTGAAGATAGCAAGCGTTTTCCCTATGATCAGGTGTTGAGTGAGAATCCGAGAGGGTCACCATATATTTTGAGGGTGTTTTGATATTTAGTCACTCTATTTGTGTTTCAAGGATAGATGACTTGATTTAGTTATTTTTGCATAAGGCTCACAACTCTAGATATTCCATTCATCCCGACATAGCCAAGATGTAGATATTTGAGACAGCATTATTGGTGCTGTGGTATGAAGATAGATGTGGTTGACTTTGTAGCTTGTTGTCTACATTGTTAGCAGTAAAGGCCAAGCAGCAGCGACCAGGTAATTTGACTCAGAGGTTGCCCATTCCCAAGAAGAAATGGGAGTGGATTTCCATAGATTTTGTTAGTGGGTTGCCTCGCACTTCTCGTGGTTTGGATCGTATTTGGGTCATTGTAGATCATTCGACCAAGTCAACACAATTCCTTCCTATTAAGATGTCCTTCAACGTCGAGAGGTTAGCTCATAACTATGTTGGGGAGACAGTTTGTTTACATGGGGTGCCTATTTCTATTATTTTGGACCTTGGTTCCGTGTTCACTTTGAGATTTTGGAAAGCGTTTTAGGAGAAGTAGGGTACTCTGGTGGATTTTATCATAACTTTTCATCCACGAACCGATGGCCAGTCCGAGCAAACTATTCAGGTACTTGAGGATATGCTACGAGCCTGTGTTATAGATTTTAGAGGCTAGTGGGAGCAGCACTTATCCTTGTGAAAGTTAGCATATAATAACAACTATCATTAGAGTATTACGATAGTGCCTTTTAAGGATTTGTATGGTAGGAGATGTCATTCTCCGATTGGATGGTTTGATACTTCTGAGGTTAGGCCCCGTGGTACTAATTTGCTTTAAGAGTCTTTGGATAGAGTTAGGGTGATTCAGGATAAGTTGAGAGCGGCTCAGAGTAGACAAATGGCCTATGTAGGTCGTAGGCTTCATTCTTTAAGATTTAGAGCTGGTTATATTCTCCATGTATCGCCCATCAAGGGTGTGATGAGGTTTGAAAAAAAAAGGCAACTTCAGTCCTAGATATATTGGACCTTTTGAAATTCTTCGCACAATTAGTGAGGTGGCTTATGAGATAGCTTTGCCTCTGTATTTTCCTATCATCCATCCAGTTTTCCATGTTTCTGTGTTACGGCGATATATTCCTAATCCATCGCATGCGCTTATATGGGACTCAGTCCAGTTGGATGAGTGTTTGACCTTTGTAGAGATATCGGTGCTAATTTTGGCTAGTGATGTGAAGTGATTGTGCACTAAAGAGATTTATGTAGTTAAGGTTCGTGGAGGAACCACCCAATAGAGGAGGCCACTTGGGAGATTGAGAGAGAAATGCGGACCTAGTATCCTCACTTGTTCGAGACTTCAGGTATATCTTAATCCTTAACTTTTGGGGACGAAAGTTCCTTAAGTAGTGGATGTTGTAATGATCCTTCAGGTTATTTTCCATATTTCTGCTTATTTTTTCCATTAGAGCTTTTCTATAGCTGCCCCAAGTCATTTATGACTTACTAGGACCGACGACTCGGTCACCGAGCAGTTCATTTGGTTTTTAGAGTCAATTCCCTATTTAGAAGACTTAGCTGGTTCCAAATGGCCACCGGGTGGAAACTTTAGTAAAATGATCCCATATGCAAATTCTAACTATGCCAGCAGCTCCGAAATATCTATTGTAGGCTAGGTAGACCTTTGATCGGGTCTCGAGGCACCAAGGCATATTTTGACCTATTGATCGAAAAGTTGAGAAATTAAAATATAGATGTGGAACCCACATTTGGTCAGAACAACCTTGGATGGACAATCTTATTGGGCCATTAATTCTAAAACATCAAATTTGGTGTGGTTACATAGTTCGTTTGCGTATACGAAATTTTGGATGAATCCTGAGGGCTTGGCGGGGACTTGGAAATTCCAAGTCCATTATTGTCAGTTGGTGCTCCGCGATAGCGACCCTTTGAACCACAATCATGACTCTCTCGAGTAGAAGAGATACTGTAATTGCAAAGAGGTTTTGGGATAGCGACTCGGGTGGCAGAAATGAGATGTCACATTCGCCAATCTTGAAGTTTTGATAGTGACTCCTAAGTACCTAGATTAGGTATAAAAGGACCCCTTTTCCATGATTTTTGACATTCTTCATCACTTTCTTGAGAGATGAAAACCCTAAAGAGTATGAGAACTTACAATTAAAGCTTGTTGGTGATTGGGAAGCTAGAGTAACATTTAATTTCGCAATTATCTTTCGATCTGAGGTAATAATTCATCCTTTTCTTGGTGAAATTTCTTGATTTATTACTCGAAACTCCAAAACCTTTAGGTCTTGATTTTAGACCTAATTTTTTAGGGTAATGATTCCTTGAGCTTGATATTATGTTGGGTTGGTTTTGAAAATGCAATTTTTATGAGTGGCCCGTATAGGGGTTTGGATGCGATTTTTGGACCCGAAGCCCAATGGTGCATTATGCGTATCTTTATTCTAGTATTTATGAGTAGAATATATTTATTATAGCTTGGCATCTTGATGAGGTTGTCGGAAGGGAAAAGTGGTGGTTTAGCAGTTAGTTGACCGTTCTTCGGCGTCGAGGTAGGTTAGTTATCTCTCTTGTTAGATTGAGCTATTTCATAGAATTCTTATGATATTGTGTTAGATTCGAAATGGGTTTTAGGTGTTGGATTGATGAAATGCAACACTTGGGTTAGTAGGACCATTTAGGCCATATTGAAATCGTAGAGATGAACACTTAGCTAATTTTCTTATGCTTTAGGTGAATTGGACTTCATTTATCATGTTTAGCATGAGAATGTCTTAGATCACTCAATATTGAGTAAAAATGCATTAGTCACTCATGCTTAGGGTAATATTGGCCTTAGCTTCTTACACTAATGAAGGTTGCTTTGGTTTCCATTTAACTTACTTAAAGTGCTTAAGAAGAATCTTTACCTTAGGGCTAATTGTGTCTTGCTATACATCTAAGGGTGGATATCGATACCTTAAGCGTAGTCCGGGGTAGAATTTGATCAAGAGTGTATTTCGAGAATTTAGAAGTGGGCTCTTTGACCCATCTTAAGTTAAGATTGATGATTAGTTCTCTTGAAACCCTCTAACGTTTGTTGAATACCTAGATAATGCCCTTCTTGAGGTAATATTGAGGAATCATGGTAATTGATTTTGGTGATAATGACATTGGAAGTAATGACCATACACTAATTGTTAGCTTGTAGTTATAATATGATAAGCTATTGACCATGTTATGGTAAGTTATAGGATATGCTATGGCTTTTTCTATGAATGTGCTAGAATTCATACTTGGATAACTATTGACAATTCAAATGATAAACTATCTTTTATGCTAATGATGATCTATTGAATATACTGTTGATAAGTCATTTCTCATGGTATTGGTTATAATTATGATCATGCTAAGAAATTATGCAAGTAATCATGCTAGAAAACATTCCTATTGATGATATTAGCAATTATGCCATAAATTATGTTAGATGCCATGCTTATAGATTATATGGAAAGTTATGCTATTAATTATGTTTGGAATCATGATGCTTGATTGTATGATCACTTATGCTATTGATTTTGCCACCGACTATGATGATGTGGCTACCAGTTTGAGTTTGGATATTACGATTATAACTATATTGATACCCTGCAAGGATAGAGGATGGTTATGATGAAATATTGATACCCGACAAGTTCAGAGGATGATTATGATGATTTATTGATACTCGACAAGTCCGGAGGATGATTATGATGATATATTGATACCTTACAAGGGCAGGAGATAATTATGATGATATATTAATAACCGACAAGGTCGGGAGATAATTATATTGATATGCCTATGCGTACATCTATCAATTCAAGTCCGATTATACCCTATGTATGGCTATCATACATATATATACATACATACATATATATATATATATATATTTGGGTAACATATTGAGATTAGGAATGTCGATTATAGTTCGAAAGTGGTAAATGATTATAAGGTGGTATAATTGATGATTAGTGATAACTAAGGATTAGTGGAGGATGTTGTTTAAGTGACAAACATTGACTAGTTGAACAATGAGGATTAGTTGGTAAATGATGATCAGTTAATAAATGATGTTAGTTGATAAATGATGGTTGTCTAATAAATGGTGACTACTAGATATGTGGTGCATAATTGTTAAATGATGATTATAGGTTATATGATGACTTGTAATCAAATGGATTAGTTGATAAGATATGGTTGGCTAATAAATGGTGACTAGTGAGTAACGATGATAAGGTTGTTAAATAATAGTAATATTATGGAATGTCGTTACATTGTCATATGTTGGTAAATGACCGATTAATGATAAATTATTGAATGATGGATAAATAATGAGTAGGCTATTTATAAGCGATGAATGGTTACTTTATTCTATCTTTGAGTGTACTCTCCAAGCATGTGGAAATCTGTGATGAGTTATTTAAATTTCGCACCAATTGGCATATGGGAGCTAATTTTTTAGTTTGAGATTGCTTGTGTGATGCGTTATAATTTTGATTTATTTACTTATATTGATATGACGATGTTGGCATGTGTTAACGCCTTATGTTATATTGATATTTCGATTAAATTACTTATTTTTTACAGCAGTATGGGAGATGATTCGGGTTTATTTCTGTACCTTAACTTAGTTATGTTATCTTGCATCTAATCATACTTATATCATGATTTAGCTCAATCGGCCAATGATGCCTACTGAGTATCCATTGTTTTGGTACTCATACTACACTTTTATACATTTTTGGTGCAGATTTGAGTACTATTTATCGTCGTTGATCGTGTTATGTTGATTATTCGGAGATAGGGTGAGCTCTTGGAGTTGGAGTCACCTATTTCTTTCTATCTTTAGATATTCAGTCTGTTGTTATCGAGAAAAATATTGTTGACTATTCAAAGTCTTTAAGTTGTATTATTAGATACTATTGTACTGGCTCTACCAATTCCTGGGATGGTATCTTGTATTGACTGCTTTATTTATTTAGAACTCTTTAATTATTTATAAGTGTGTTGTCCATTTATGCCTATGATTGGGCGTTGTCCACCAAGTTAACCCATTGCGTTTAGCTTCGGGTTACGGTTTAGCTTACCTACTGATGGGGTAAATCAGGTGTCATCGTGACTCGTAAATCGGGTTATTACACTTAAGGTGCATTGGAAGTGTGTAGGCAACCTTGGCGCAACTTGGGCGCAAACCAAGAACAACGATGACTGTTTTGACATGTGGGAGCAGACTGGACGCAATCCTTGGAGCAAGCTGGACGCAGGAGAGTGTCAACCTACTTGTTTGACATGCACCGGATCTACTACAGCAGATCAAGGGCAGTTCCAGCATAGCTCACCCGTCCGAGACAGCTTGCACTTGTACCATGTACTTCCCAAATAGTTCCCTTTTGTCCTCTCTTTGGAATATTCCTTAGAATCTTCAAAAGGTGCTTTGTACCAACACTTTTTCACACTTTTTTCTTCACTTTTGAGGATCAAACACCAACTTTTTGAAGAAAATTCAATATGAAGATTTGAATCTCCTCAAGAACTCAAAAAATTCTAACTCTTCAACCCTTTCTCAGAATGCGATGAAATTTTGAATCCAAGTTCTTTTCCACCTTCTAATCACATTCCAAACATCATTATACTTAAATTCTTAACCAAAAATTCTAGATTTTAACACTCACTTTCAATCTTCAAACTCGAGCTCCTCAACAATGGTAGATTCTCCGATTAAGCTCAAGTTCGAGATTTAGACTCTAATAGTGTAAGGTTTTACGATTCATTTTCGAAAATTCAAAAATATTCTATAACTTCGTGGCGAAAAAGAAGTCTATTTAATTGATTGAAAATTCTATTTAATTGATTGAAAAAATATTTTTTTAGAAAAAATAGAGTTGTCACTTAATTTTAGGAAAATTAAGAAACCATTTAAAAGGATAATTTTTGAAAGAAAGCCTTTTATTTAAAATAACCAGAGTCTAGGTAAGGATTCAAATAAATTCGAAAAAAGGTGTTAGGCACTTTTGAAAATCCACAAAGTGTGGCTTCCGACGGATTAAACTTGTTTGGCTAATTTTGAAAATTGTTTAAGTTACTTTAAAAAATCTTATTAAAAATCTTGATTTTATTTAAAAATCTTGTTTCAACAAATAGAATCTATTTCATTTAATTTATTCTAAGTAATAAAATAAACTAAACATCAAAGTTTCATAATAACTCTAACTTGAATAAATTTATCCGGATTAAGACTTTGAATTAAATAATTAACCCAACTTCTTAAATGTGAATTTTGAGTCGATGATAATTATGAGAGGATATAAGTAGATCCCCAAGTTATTCTTCGAGCCTAACTTTGCCTAAAATAGAGAAATTAAAAATTAAAATATTAAATAAAAATATAAATGAATAATTTCAATGTAATTTGCTCCTCGAGGATTCAACTAGATTAAACTAAATTATAAATAAATAATTAATTTAACTACAAGCAAATAAAGAAAGAACAGTAGAGATTTGGACCCCTCTCTAGCCCATCCAAAATCTGGTCAGCCCTAGGGCCTATTTTTAGGGGACTTTGGCCCATTTTCAGTTATGTATATCAGCTGTATACAAATTGTATATCAGCCTCCTTTTACTACGTTTTTTGTGTATACATTGTGTAAAACCCATATATTATCTTCCAAAACCTGCATATTTGTTTTTCTTCTCATCTTTCATTGTATATCACTTGTATACTGCTGTATATTTGATGTATACTGCTGCAAATCAGTCTTTTTGGCGACTTTGGCAAATGTTGACTCGAGGTTGATAGATGTGAGGGGGAGGGGAGTCTAAATATACTCGGCTCGGTCAGTTCATACATAAGAAATAAAAAGGGGATTAGAAACAAATTCAACTCCAAGTTGATGAAATAAATTCAAATAGTAAGACAATTTAATTTGAGAGCACAATTTCTAAAACTAAGGCTAGACATTAGACCACATATCATGCAATAGTTTACTGTTGAAGGCATTATGTGAAGCAGAATATGAGACGTAATTTAAACCAAGGCATTCTCATAGAATGATAATCTAAAACGCTTAAATGCAACTAAGGAAAATAAGAAAAACTAATTTAACATGGACTCATCATGATATATTTGAATTAGAATATGACAAGGAAGGAACCAAACGTGAACAACTTATTGCCCTATCATGTCATAGAAGAGAAAACCTGATGATACTTCAAATCCGTGATAACATGAAATTTGAACTCAAAAGAAAAGAGTACAACAAATTCCAATAGTGCAAGACATTTAAAAGAAAGAGAAAATACTCTCAAGCTCAATATACAAACTTGAGCTATACACTAAACATGAGCAGATTAGGCACTAGAAAATGTTTAAAAGTTGCCTGGATGACTTCAAAACACTACCAAATACCAACGCATCAACTGTTAAATGAGCTATACACTAAGCGAAATCACAAAATCTTCAAATAGGCCTACAGGTTCAAACCAAATTCCAGAAATTAAGTGAACTGGATTCACTATCCAATGTATAATAAAAACAAACTTAACCAACACAGCTTCAGATAAAGGAAAAAAAGAAGAAACAAACAGACAAATTGTAAACATCAACCAGGCGATTAGGGGTGGCAAACGGGCGAATTGAATTGGATTTGGACAGGTTAAATATGGATCGAGCAAAAATGGTTTGGATTGCAATCCGCCCATATAAATATGGGTAAATATGAATTTGGTCAAATATGGATTGGGTAAAAATGATTTCAACCCATTTAACTCCTAAATTAAAAACTTAAAACTTCTATATCATATCAACTTGATTTTTTTTCCATTTCTTTTTTTTTTAGTTTTTTCTTTTTAGTTTTTTTTGTCTCTCTTCTATATGTAGCCTCTAATTTTCTTTTTTTTTATTTTTTTATTTTTTCGTCATTTCTTTTTTTTCTCTCTCTTCTATCTCTACCCTCTACCCTTTGTTTCTCTTTCTTTTTTATTTTTTTTATTTTTTTTTTAGTCTCCTTTTTTTCTATTTTTTATTTTTTTGTTTTTACTTCTTTCTCATTTTTTTCCTTTTTGGTTGTATTTTATGTTTTATATTTTTTTTTATTTTCGAAGATGGTTAAGTAGAGTACAAATTATGGATGGTGACTAAAATATTGTAACCACTCAATATATTTGTTTTCACCATCATCTTTTTTCTTTTTTCCTTTTCTCCTTTTTCATTATTTTTTCTTTTGATTTTTTTTGTATTTTTTTTCTTCAATTCTTTATTTAAGCTTTTTTCTCTCTTCTATCTCTAACTTCTACCTCTCTTTCTAATTTTTTTTTTCCATTTTTGGTTTCCTTCTTTTTTTTATGATAATGAAAATACCATAAGCGCATATTGATTTATATTCACCCAACAATTATAATTCGAGGGCTATGTGGATCCTCAGTCATATATAATTTAATCTCAAAAAAATATAATTAATTCATATACTTTTTTTTGGTTTTTCATCCGATTTTCGGTGCCTGCATTGGAGCCCCGACTAATCCGAATTGCGCGTTGCAGGGCCCATTAAGGTGGCAGCGCTCCCAAAAGAGTTTTCTCCATAACCAGGGTCGTACCCTCGACCTCTGGTTAAGAGTGGAGCAGCCCCATCCACTGCACCACAATCCATGTTGATTTTAATTCATATATTTATTAGTATATAAATACAAATGATAAGTTGCACATATTGACAACTAAATTATTCAAATACAAATAATAAATTTATTTGAAATATATAGTATGATACAAATAAATTTAAAGTAAAAAATATAAAATGCAATGACAAAAAAAAAAATGAGGAAAAGAATATAAAAAAATAAGAAAAATGACAAAAATGACGAACCAAGAATGAAAAGGGGGGAACGAAAATACAAAAAAAAAAAGAATGCAAAGAAATAAAATTGAAAAGGAAAAAAATGATGAAAAAGAAGAAAGAAAGTGTAAGAAACGAGTTAAAAATAAGTGGAAAAAATGAAAAAGGAAAAAAAAGTAAATTAAAGGAAAAAAGAAAGAAAAAACAAAAAAAAAAAGAAATAAAAGATAGAAACAAATAATAATAAAGGAGTGAGACTATGGATTATATTTAATTGATAAGAGATGTTATGAATTATATAGGCTAAATGGGATAATTAGAAGCTTATATTTATTAACTCATGTAGGTCTCAAGCGAATACGAATGATGAAATAAGAACAAGAAAGGGGAAAGCGAAAAAAAAGAATACAAAGAAAAAGAAATAAAAAAATAGATGAAAAAATGAGAAAGAAAAAAAGAAATTATAAGGAATGAGTAAAAAAATAAAAAAGAAAAAAAAATAAATCAAAGGAAAAAAGAAAGAAAAAAAAAAGAAGAAAAGAAACTAGAAAAAAAAATTGAAACTTTAAGCATAAGTGGGTGATCTCTGTGTTTAAATGGGTACCTATATTTTATCCATTTTGTATATGAACTTTTAAAATGAGTTGAAATTCATATTTACCCATATGAGTGATCCAATTAACTAAATATGAATTAAATAGATTCTTTTTATAAATATGGATTGAAATTGTCACCTGCAGGCGATGACACAAGTTTAAAGTGTGATCTTCGTTACCTCATCAATTATTCCATTTCCACTCTCACCTAGTGTGAGATTCAAACCATTAAAGCTATATCAAAATAATAAATCCTAAATTCTATAGCAAATGATTTCACCATAACTACGATTACGGATGAAAAAATGCTATTAACGCGAAGAAAAAGAAAAGCTAGTATATTAATGAGAAATATTTGTTTATCTTTTATGGGGAAGCAAACGGGACAAATGAGCGTCGTCGGGTTTTCTTCGCACCATCACAGGAAAACAAACTTGATTCCTTAGTTTAAAATTTCGAGCGCAAATGAGTCTTATCTTAAAGAATTTCTTAGCATTGAAATCTTCTCCAATAGCAAAATCCCACGCTTTGGAGGGTTTATGTTATCTGATCTCTCCCCTTTTCAACAAAAATAGTAGAAGTATTAGAAATGGATAGGGATCAATTCTATGACGCCCGTTGATGTGGGAACCAACAAATTGAGGGTAATTTTGGAATATAGCTGAGGGATAAGGATAGGGTGACGTGGAAGTGTACAAAATCGTACTAATTAGTACAAATTCAAATTTTGTAGTTTAAATTTTTGGTTTGGGATTGATTTTGCTTGTTGCCGCGGTTCAAATTTGCCAAAGTTGTTGCATTGAAATCATTGTTGGTGTCGGGTTGTACATCTGGATCGGGTCGGGTTGGTCGCGGGTTCGCTGAGTTTGCTGTTGTTGTCGGCGTTATTGCTGAAGCTGGGTTGTTGGTTGTTGATGTTGATGTTGCTTTTGTTAATACTGGAGTATTCTTTTGATTGGTGTATTGTTTGAGATGGAAAGGAGTGGATCGGGTCAAGAAAAACAGAAAAAGGGGATGGGCCAAATAGGGTCAGGGATGTTGGGTTCGGGAAGTGGACTGGTTTGGTTGTTAACATTGGTCTTGGGCTGGTTAGGAGAATTAGGGATTTAGATGGGTTAGCAATTTAGGTTATTCGGGTAATGGTAAATTTGATTAGGATTAAGTAAACTCCATTTGAATTTCAGGCACGTTGAAAATCAATTGGTCATTTGCAATTATGGCCAATTGATTTTAATTGTGGCCAAAATTTAATAAATTGACTCAAATTGAATTGTTATTCAATGTGAATTAATAACCAATTTAATTTCGAGTTTCTTGATTTAATAAAATCAAACACATATTTTTTAAAATGAATTATTTTTGTGAGCAAATTATATTTAAATCAAGTTTTTTCCATTCGAATTAATTTTCAAGATAACCGTTGGTTAAAATATGATTTTCATAAAATAATTATTTAAGTAAGAAAATTATACGATTTCTTATATAAGAAAATATATGATCGCTACTTAAAATGAAAAATTACGTAGATAAATATTTTGGATAGTTTTTGTCCAGATAAAATAAATATTGTAATTTTATTTAAAATCGAAAAGACTCAAATTTAAACTTAGTGGTGAAGGCAAAAATTAGGTGTCAAAATTAGGGAACAATAATCTAACACTAAAAACACAAGAAAACAATAAAATCAAAGACTCAAAATTATAGTAAATTTTTTTTGTGATTTTAAATTTTTTTTAACACAAATAGACCCAAGATTGACTTTGTAGGAACGAAATCAAGTTCGTCTCTGATACCAAATAATAAGAGAGGAAAACTACGAAGATGAAAGAAACATAAAATAAAGGAAAACACTAAAACAAAGAAAATAAGATAGAAAATGAAAATGGATAAATAGATTGACACAAAATGATAAAGAGAGGACAACTAAAGAGTATGTTAAACCCAACGATCTTCCTATCAATTATCAAAGCACTAACCTCCTACGTAGACCTCAAGGGAATGAAATCCTGAGCAACCCACATTTCTTACAATCAAATAAAGCTCCAAACAAGCTTCAATAACACTCTCATGTGTAAACTTACATTCAAAATCATCTACCCTGAAATGAAGAGAGTCACAGCTATTTATAGGCCAAGGCCATTTATTACAACTGGGCCAAAAAGTGACTCTAAATACTAATTGGGCTTAAAAGTGATCCAAAAATTTAAATTCAATAGTAGAGTGGCCTTATATTGGTACCTATGCTAACCCGTGGCCCAAGTTATTATCCAACTGCAATGTTGCTCATTATTCCCTCAGAAGATATCATCAAATGTAGCTATTACCGCGCTCCAAGTTATCTCCAATCACGTACTTTCTTTTCTAGAATGATCATGTCTTGAATCCCTTAGGTGTGGTCCTTGAAGCATATATCCCAAAAGAATGGACAAAAGAGTAAAGTCAATTCATCTTGTATCAATAATGAGAGTGATCCTAGTTCCATGTTTGTAGATGAGTCCACTGAAGACATCTTAAATGTTAAGCCAACACAAATTATTTTTGAGTCTAACAAATCCTGCATTAATTCAGTGACTAATTCACAATGGTTATAACTACCTGTTGATCTCTCAAAATAACTCAATGCTGAACCAGCCTATTAATGCTGTTGTAACATCTGCGGTAAATACTTCAGAAATAGTTGTAACATCTTTACTAGATGGTATAGCTCAAACATCACCAACACCACATAAACATCACATGATCACTATAAATAAGGCTAAATCAGTTGTTTTACCTCATCTATCTCTTGTTGCAAGCAAAAGAAACCATGAAGGAACCAAGTCAATAAATAAGGCACTGAAATCACCATATTGGTTCATAGTGATGCAGGATGAGATAAACATTTTGCACAGCAACAAGACCTGGATATTAGTATCAAAATATGCAGGTATAAACTTGGTTGGATCCAAATGAGTATTTAATACTAAATTGCAGGCAAATAGAGCAGTTGATAGGTAAAAAGCAAGGCTTGTTACTAAGGGTTTCTCTCATCTTGAAGGGATAGATTTTGAAAAAACCTTCAACCTTGTAGTTAAGGCTATAACTATTAGAGTGGTGTCAGTAGTTGTTGCCTCAAATTGGAAAATTAGACAACTTGATGTCAAAAATACATTTCTACATGGTAATCTGCAGGAAGAAGTCTA
Organism: Capsicum annuum; assembly: GCF_002878395.1. Classification (NCBI taxonomy): domain Eukaryota; kingdom Viridiplantae; phylum Streptophyta; class Magnoliopsida; order Solanales; family Solanaceae; genus Capsicum; species Capsicum annuum. The sequence continues at coordinate 147,125,139 of NC_061114.1, forward strand.
CATGAGTCAAGCTCCAAGATTCATTGACTTTATGTATCCAAATCTTGTGTGTCTGTTAAAGAAGGCCTTGTATGATCTTAAACAGTCACCTAGATCTTGATTTGACGGATTTAGTATGTATTTACTTCACTTGGATTTGTTTATATGAAGGAAGACCCCCCCCCCCCCCAATTTACTTTACATAATCATAGAGGCACTATTCTACTGTTGTTGTATGTAAATGATATATTATCATAGGAAATTATCAAAAACATGTCTGAAAGGTGGATTCTAAACTTGGAAATGAATTTGCAATGAAACATCTTGGTCCTTTATATTTCTTTCTAGGTATTGAGGTCAAGTATTTCCTAGGTGGCCTTCACATGAGTCAGGGGGAAATATGTTGCTGATTTACTTGAGAAAACTGAGATGACACAAGCAAAGGCAATAAATACACCACTTGCACAGAAGCATGATTTAAATGAGGTTGCTAGTGGTCTTGTTGATACAACCATGTATAGGAGGATTATAGGAAGTCTTTAGTATTTGACACTCAGTAAACCTGACATCACTCATGTTGTAAATCTAGTTAGTTAGTTTATGCAAAGTCCAAATAATGAACATCTTTAAGGAGTTAAGAGGATGCTCAGGTACATCAAAGATACACTGCATCATGAACTCAAAATTATATCACACTCACCCTGCTAGTTGTATGTTTATCCGGATGCTAACTGGGGAGGTTGTACTACAACTAGGAGATCAACCATAGGCTACAACATCTACTTAGGAGCAAATTGTATTTTGTGGACCTCTAAGAAGTAGACAACAATGGCAAGATCTGGGGAGGCTGTACTACAACTAGAAGATCAACCACTTGCTACAATATTTACTTAGGACAAATTGTATTTATTGGACCTCTAAAAAGCAAATAACAATGGCAAAATCTAGTGTTAAAGTGGAATATGGAACTTTAGCTTGTGCTACAGCTGAGATGACATGGATTCTTTACTTGCTTCATGATATTGGAGTATATCTTAAGACAATTCCTATACTGTATTATGATAATTTGAGTGCTCTATACATGACAGTAAATCCGATTATGCATGCCAAAACAAAACATATGGAAATGAATTATCACTTTGTTAGAGTAAAAGTATCCGAGGACAGTTGCTTACTTAGTCTATCAAGTCACAAGACCAGCTAGCTGACATTCATACCAAGGCCCTGTCAAAACAGGTGTTTGTATGTGTCAGAAGCAAGCTAGGAATGAGTGAACTACCACTCACTAGTTTGAGGGAAAGTGTTGATGATATTGATCAAGCTAAAGATAATGATCAACATGATCATGATCACAAATGTGATCGGCATTTAGAGATAGAGAATATGAGGAATGTAAGGTAATTGTAGTTAGTCTATCTTAGTATTGTAATGGCAATAGACATCTACTTATAAAGATAACTATAGTTAATATTCTTGTAACCGGTCTAGAACTTTACAACTACATTGTATCCAACTCTTATAAGAAAAAGCATGTACTCGACTTCTTAATCATTAATAACATAAGTTGATTCTCTCCATTAAGCTTGAGAATTCTACAAAAATGACAATCAGTATGAAAAATTATTTATGAAACTTATTTTTCTTAATTTCATAAGGGAGGTCATTTTCTTGTTCTTTTAAAGACATAATATTCTTAGAGAAAATAATTCTAACCAATTAAACATAAAAAATATTTAATTGCAAAAGATTTTTGAGGCAAGCGACAAAGAAAATCAGCTCATAAAATCTCGGAGACATAATAAAAAAGTACAAAGATTTAATTCTTTTATTAATTTGCACGTAAAGGAGTCAGAAATAAGGTACAATTTTTTTTTTAAATAAACATATGAGGTAACAAAAAGTAGAGAATTAAGAGGTAACAAAAAGTAGAGAATTGAGTGTCAATCATGTGGTGCAAGAAGAGTGGAAGAAGTGCATGAGGAAAATAAATCTTCGACAGATTGAAGCTTGTTCGTTTGAATATTCACATGTCAGAGTCACCTTCTTCTCCACCACACTTACCAATATAGCTTTTGTTTCTCCTGCAATTCACTCTCTCATAGTTAAATATTAAAAACACTGAAAATTATGCTTAAATATACCATCAATCTGAGCTTGATATGACAGCAAGTTCTAATTTTAAAATACGAGAAAGGGCTCGTATTATCAAAAATAATTTCATTATATTTCTTTTTATACTTTCGATCTAAATATATCATTTTTATTACGCTTTTGGTCTAAATACACCTCTCTCATTATATTTTTATGTTGATTTATCCCTTATATTTAATGGCAAGACACATGGCGATTTTAAAAATAAATAGCACATTCCTAATTTTAAATACGTGATTCACTTTACAAACTCATCCATTTAACCCTTTCCGAAGTGCAGAGAATGGGTTTGGGTGGGTTAAAATGTGTGGTTTGTAAAATGAATCGAGTATTTAAAATTGAGAATGATTGGATTATTTATTTCTAAGCTTGTCGTGTTTGACCATTAAAATAATGGTAAATTGGCATAAGAATATAATGAAATAGTTATATTTGAATCAAACGTTAAAATAATGATAAATTGGCATAACAATATAATGAAATGAAATAGTTATATTTGAATCAAAAGTACAACTATCGATATATTTAAACTATTTTTGATGGTACATAAATATGGTTTGCTCTTTTCCATTTAAAGTAATCGTGGCAGCAAGAAAAGGGATCATTTGTCAAACTAATTAAATTAGTAAGGTAAGGCTTAGAACTCGCACCACTATTAGTGAATTGGTTATTTATATGGCTGCACATATATGCATAGGACTAGTCATTTTCACTTCAAATGGGAAATTATTGGATAAATTTTCCAAACCAATTGAAGGGAAAAGGGTAGAAATTTCTTGAAGACAAATGGGCATATGACATCACTTTGTGCCAAAAGAGTGATTAATTTCCTGAAAGCAATGGTAATTGAAATCCAATGCAAACCCAGTGCCCAGTGGTCCAACAAAGCAAGTTGTATGAATAGTGACTGGTCGTCAACAAACGGTGAATGTACTACCCGCTAAGCCCATAATTTCACATAGATTTATTTAGACGAATTGCCTGGCAGTGTCTAAAATGGGGACTTTAAATACTTGTTTTGAACAGGTTTAGAGGTTTAGATAAAATTTCGTAAAGCATAGGAACCAGGATAACAATTCTGAATAATACAAAAGTCTCTTACGCTATTTCACCATTTCACCACAAAAAGCTTAAAATGATGGATCATCAATTTGCACCCAATACTGAAGGTAGCTAAGGAAACTAGATCTCTTCCCGGCTAAATGCTAGAACAATACTCCCTCCGTTTCATAGTAAATGAATTATTGAATTTTGGCACATAAATTAAGAAAAAGAATCAAAAATATAAATTTAACATAGTTTTCTATTTTTACCCTTGAATAGTACAAATCATTTTTATTTTATTCCTTTTTAGTTGATGGACCCCTTGGTTGTCAAATCCTCAAGGATAAATTTAAAAAAAAATTTAATAATTCACTTATTTTGAAACATTAAAAATACTCCAACAATTCATTTATTATGAAACGGAGTGAGTAAGAAAAGAACACAAGTACGTGACTGTGACTATGACTATGACTGTGACCAATCAGAAATATGTAAGTTTAACTGTACAAGCTAAGCTCTTTCAAGAGCAGTGCCGGAGTGATTTTTTATTTTTTTTGGATCCTGAAAATTTTAACAACATGAATTAGTTAAAGGAGATTCAACATCAATTATATATATATATATATATATATATATATATATATATATAAGTTTTAATTATATATAAATAGTAAAAAAATTTGTTGAAGGAGGTTCGGATGAATCTCTAAATATAAGGTGGCTCTGCCCCTGTTCAAGAGCATGTATATTTTTTTTAGAGAGGGGGGAGGAGGGTTAATATATCTATTAATTACAGTTAAGGTCGATTTGGATTGGTTATTGGTAAAAATCATAACCAGATAAGTTTAATCGATTTTTAAATTTCTAAAATCAAATCTAACCAACACAAAAAAATAACCTTCGATTTGATTATTATTGGTTTAATTCATTTTGATTCGATTCTTACAGTTGAAAACTTTAGCTAATTATAAAAATTGAAATTTAAAAAAAAAAAAACAAATCCAACTCAACATATGAGCTGTCAATCAAGTGTTGTACCTCACCATTAAAACTAAAATGTTAATTCAGTGTTATATTTAAGCAAAGTCACAAATAAAATCATATGAACGCTTCTACAAAAAAAATAATTAGAAACTACATATAAGAGAATCATATGATAAATTCCTTTGAAGGGGAACAAATAATTTTTTTTCTCAATAGGAACCAAAAAGAAAATTCACAACTGCCAAAATCATTTTGAATCTCATAATGTATTGACAATTAGATGGAGACATATGACTAAAAGTATTATGGCTAAATTTAAATTCATGATTAAAATTTAAAATGTAACAAATTTAAAAAATGAATATTTATGTGGTTTGATTTTGGTTTACTCTAAAATAACCAAACTGAATTGATAAAAAATTTCTTATCTTTCTATCCATCTATCCATCCATATATATATAGATGGATGGATAGATGGATAGAAAGATAAGAAATTTTTTATCGATTCAGTTTGGTTATTTTAGAGTAAACCCAAAATCAAACCACATAAATATCCATTTTTAAAATTTATAACCAATCCAAATCAAACCTAACCAAATATCGATTTTTTTAATCGATTTGATTTAATTGAAAGTTCAATTTGATTTTTAACCAAATCATGAACACTCCTAATTACAGTAAATGGATGGAAGAACTTACCCAAAAAGCCTAGAAATATAGATGCTCAGTTGAGATGGGATATGATTGCATCACGATGCTTAAGGACACGATCTAATAGATCATTGTACCGAGTAGTTGGATCATAATCTCTTACCATAAAAATGGCAGCATGCGCAGCAGCACCAACTATGAGAAATCCACCAATCCACATGTGATATGTGAACAATGATAGTTGTGTACCATAGTCAGTAGCTAGATATGAATAAGGGGGCATGGAATACATATGATGAGCTACAACAATGATTAAAGAGCCTAACATAGCTAAGTTAAGAGATAATTGAGCATGCCATGACGTTGTAACTACAACTGTACAAGCTAAGCTTCTTTCAAGAGCATATATGGTTTTGGGGGTTAATATATCTATTAATTACAGTAAATGGATGGAAGAACTTATTGTTCATCTTTGACATGACTTCAGCCACCCTCTGCTGGCATTTGGTGCACTGGTAGTCCGCCAAGAAGACGACTTCCTGCACCTGCCCCTCCCGAGAACAGAAAAAATAAAGGGGGAACAATTAACTCTAGAAAATGTTATGGTTGGACATGTTATAATTTGGGTGGAAGGAAAAATGTACTTACAAGTGGTATGGACAAGGATTCAATAGAAGCCAGCAGTGTAACTCGAGGATTTGGCATCCTCATTGACACATCTTCTCTATTCTTTTTACGATGCATGTTTTCTCTTTCTAACTTAATTGCTAATGTTTCTACAATATACCAGAAACTGGATTTTGCGTGAAATTAAAAGAGTTACGAGAAGGATTTATCAACAGCTCTCATCACCATAATGATAGATAAGTCTCATCTTTTCCTGATGGATCTTTATTTGTGAATTCAAGAAAATATACCATGTACCCGTTAAAAGGTGGAAAAAGTTTTTAAGTTATAAGTTGACTCTTACAAGCAACCCACTAACTATGTATGGTTTCAACTTGAATTATTGCATTTACGGACTACTAATTAGGGTTGCTTAAAATATTAGATCTCTCATAACCCCACACCCAGCCATGTTAATTAATTAGTTCCTATATCCATTCAGGTCTGTTCGTACTTAGGTAAAGACAATTAGACCCCACAACTAAATTTTGGGAACTTTCTAGATCGCGATCGATAACGGATTTAATAACACCATTATTCTCCTAGCCAACGCGCTAAGCTTTCAAGAAAGATTAATTATATAGTTTAGTAGGGGTTTACCCACTTAATGAGGACAAATTTTAGGACTTGACTACAAATCAAAATATATATTTTTCTATAATATAGAAAGATGGGTTTGACATGTGTGTTACATGTCCAGAAAGTTTCATTCAAAGGGTATTTTTGTCATTCTACTCTACAAATGATACGTGTAGCAACTACAATTTCTTAAAAACAGGTGGCAAAGTCAACTTTTATCTATTTATGTTCCTGTGATATTTCTATGTTCAACAAGAAACAAAAAGAGCAAATCCAAGCTATAATTGTGTAGATTACTCAAAGCACTTCATTGAAATTCGATTTCTATCGTATACTAATTTTGTACTTTTAATCAATTTTGATTGTTGTCGATTTAGCTGAATCAATAAAGATCGCATCTTTTTTATTAAAATCATTTGATTTTTGTGAATCAGATTTTTTGATATATGATATTGATTGCCGAATCAAAAACCCTCTTCAGATTCACGATTCTGAAGAGGGTTTTAGGTTAGCCGAAAGAGGATGGAGACCACCTCATTAATGCTTTTTCACGATAAGAGTTATGCTCTCTTGATGGTGTTATTTTAGAAGGAATAAATAATAATTCCTCCGTGAATAATCTAATTTGACTTTGCATGAAATTTAAGAAAATAAAAAAGATTTTTAAATCTTATGATGTTAAATTAAAGATATATCCTTCAATCTTGTGGTCTGCCACGTGAAAATTGAATTTAAAAAATTATTAAAAACAAAAAAAATTTACTAAACAGAAAAATCGATTATTCTTTTTTTTTTTTTAAATAAACTCCTCACCATAGCCCAAAGTCAGATACTACTGTTGCATTTTTTTTTTATGGGATTAGTTTTTTGTCTTACACAGTAATTGCAATTGACCTTGAAACTGATTTTTTATTTAGTGTGTGTAGATGATATAGAGTTTGGAACAGTGCATATGACGAGAAAAATAAGGTGCTAGGATATTTTTGAGAATTCAAATTTTCCTTTTCATTTGTACTCTTTGCGCCAATCACAGGTAATTGACAAAAATTTTATAGAAAGAAGAAGAATTATTGAAGATTTTTGATGAATATTCTTTTGCCAATGTTCATTGACGACCCAAATGGAAAATAGGTTATTCGAAGCCGCTCAGGGAATTTCAGGGGAACAAAGAGGGTTCTGGAAGGCGTAATGACGACTGGTGACAGGCTTAGTATTTTATTTATTTTATGTTGGTTGTATTGATTGCTTCATGATTTTGTTTATACATTTGAGAAATTCAATCAAAATCTCAGTTGGTGGCGATTATTTATCAACATCTGTTTAGTTAGATTTTGATTTAACTATTTCAATTCTCTAAAAAATGAAACGTAACTCATTATTTGTAAGCATTTCATTTATTTGATGTAGGTTGTATTGGTAACAAGGAGTATCTTTGCAATCCTAAACAACCAACGATATCTCAATTTTGTTAAACATATGTTAAGTCTTTTGTGCACTGTTGTCATATCTGTTTTCGAAAGATATTGAACAATTTAATATTTTTGATGTAGGCATTAGCTTCAGATTTATCAAGCCCAGATGATCAGGACGATTCAATTATTGTGGAATACGAGGATTTTTTGAAGTTAAGATAGCCACTAATGGAATGTTTTGAGGTTTCTCCATGAGTGAGATCCAAAATTAACGCACGAGCTCAACGTTTAAATTCTTACCATGTAGTCCATTGCATTTGTTATTATGAGTTTGTAGTATATTTTTACATATACATTGCACTCCGTGTCAATTTAAGTTGAAGCAAGATACATCTGCCTTCGTGGGTGGATACATCCTATGTTACTATCAAAATGATCATCTTTCTCCATTTTGAAGGCCTCGGGAGAGATCTCTTCTCTGCGCTCCCCAAACGATCATCAACTATCACCCAAGAGAATAGAGTTTTTTATCATCTCTTTGAAAAATGTATTAGAAAATATATTTCAGTTTTCTAATCAAGCTACAAAAACCAGATATGAAATTTAAAGTCGAACAGTAAACACAAAAAAGAAACATTTGCAAAGAAAATGCCTTAAGCAGAGAGAGGCATAATAGACTACTCAAGTACTTTATTTTTCTGGACATATTATAGAGAAACACACATCATGATACACATTTTAATTGATCAGTATTGGTTGTGTCTTCTTCCCCATAATGACAGATCTAACCAGATATGTACTACTCAGTCGTTGCCGGCAGGCAAAGTAACTCTGTATTTGTTGGATTTTTTACAGGATTAAATGACTCTCTATGGATACTTGAAATGTGTACAGGAGAGTGAATGTGTGTTACGTAGCCAGTGACTCATGTTAACATGTTAGACCAGCTTGAATGACAAACTATGCATATATTGATTTTTTAAAAGTAACAATGTGTGCATTACGAGGACCACATTGCTTACTTGCCATTTATAGGTGGTGTTTGTTGTATTCTGATGTATTATTATTTCTTCCATATAATGAGAGACCTCGAGACAGGAAATTCACGGGATTTTGGTTTCATTAGTTACTATTCATTTGATGCCTCTGATGCAGCAATTGAGGTAATTGTTCTTTTATCTTTTTGCTTACCAACCATAAATTGTAAGGATACATGATACTTTGCCACTTACAAGTCAAAAAAGTTCAAATCTAAGTATTACCTATTGTTTGACTTGGAACAAATACTTTTTTTAGTGTTTAGTTTTTAAAGTATGATGCATTTCCGATCAGAATTGAGAGGATAAGCTATTTGCATGCTATGGAGATTGTAATGTGTAAATAATGGAGTATTTTTTGGTTTGGTTTGTACTATTATTTTATTTGGTTTGGTTTAGTCATAACTGGTAAAAGTTGCTGCCATGTGACTAGGAAGTCACGGGTTCAAGACTTGGAAACAGCCTCTGGCAGAAATGCAAGGTAAGGTTGCGTATGATACACCCTTGTGGTGGGGCCCTTTCCCGGACACCGCGCATAGCGGTAGTTTTAGTGCACCGGGCTGCCCTTTTTTTAGTCATAATACAATCATATTATTGGAGCTTTCATTTAATTTCTGAAAGATAGATCAAGCGGCTGTATATGAATGTGACCAATTGACGGATTTCCTAGATTCCTTACTTTTTGAAGGATTGGCATTGCCCTCTGGTTGTTGTAATAAGCTGATAGCAATAAAATTTCACAAATAAATAGGGAGTATGTAGGACACATCTTCCAAGCATTGCATATCTCATCTCAGACACGTTTAAGTGGTCAATATATTAATTTAGAACTGTCTATTGCGATGCCTAAATTGTAATATAATTTACCTTCCTGAAATCCTATTAAATATAAAGACCTGCAATTAGTAAAGATACGGTTTACTTGAGTTTACATGTTTGGAAAAGTCTTTGGATTTTTAATCTACTGTTGCTTTTTAGATTTCAAATCCTTTGTCCATGTTAGATGCTTTCTAGCTGATGAATCTGGACTGACTTCTAACTTGGCATTTCTGCAGGCAATGAACGGTCAATATCTTTGCAATCGTCAAATTACGACGTCCTATGCCTACAAGAAAGATACAAAGGGGGAACGTCATGAAATCCCTGCTGGTAAGAATTTGTGTTTAAGAAAAATGAAGTTGAGAACGCTAGGAAATGGATACTTGTCTTTGATCAAGATTGTTGAACTCTGTTTTACTTATGCGATCATAATTTGGATATGTAAGTTGAATTTTAAGTAGTGATTTGGAATCATAAGTTTATAGTATGAGTACTTTGGAAATTCTTCAAAGTGGGTAACAAGGGAACGCATGAGGTGGTTTATTAAAATGCACAAGTTGCTATTGCACGTCCTTTGATAACTAAAATACCGTAAGCAAATCTCGAGCATAATTGTATTACCATATTCTACATAAGTAGTGTTTCTTTTGTTGAGAGTAGTAACCTAGCATTAAATCGAAATATCATCGACTATTATTGCAGATGTCATGAGACCAATTTGGTCCTTGTGTAGTAACCCATATGAAAGAGAGAACAATATAGCTGATTTTTAGCAGGGAAGGTGCTTGTGCAATAAGTGTTACATGTATAGAGAAGATATGAAAAGAAAAAACCACCCACCACCCCACCTGTATCACTTTTAGGTAGCTTACAACTTTGGAACATGTTTTAACTCATTTAATTAAAAATGGACAATGCCATACTCAACAAGCAGTTATTGTTAATTTGTTATGATGGAATAACTTGAACGTCACAAAGTTGAAGAGGATGGTGTAAAAAACTATTCATTCATTCAGTTGGTGGTCCATTTGATGTTTTGAAGGTAGAGAAAAACACATCAGTAAAATCAAATTGAAATTTGTATGATGATGTCTCTTTGGTGTTCCAGACCTCCTTACTTGTGGTATGACACGGGGTATGTTGTTGTTTTCTATTTCGTGCGCGTCCAAGTCTTTCTGATGTGGAAATTGAAAATTCTGACGGATGGAGTAAGTTCGGGTCACTCTTCCCTAACCGTGCCCCAAAGGGTTGGTGCTACTCTTGAACTACATTGGGGGAGCAACAAATACTGAAATTTTGTCTAAGGTAAGGCACTTAAATTGAATACAACTTAAAGTGCCGGCAATATTATTTTTTCATAATGAATATTCATGGCCTGGCCAGTTGAGGCATTAGCTGAAATTCCTATAGTAACAAATATTAAACTCATTTGACAGTATCCCAAATGGTTTCTGGTTGTTTATTGTTCTTATGGATTTAAATACGTTGATTTCTTGCAGCAATGAACAGAATGTTTTTGGTGTTGCTCTCTTTAGATTAATGATCAAGTTGATTTGGATTACAAAGCTGTTTCTACTTACATAGCCACGTGATAGAAGGTGCTTGACAATAATCGTAATTTTATTGAAGTTGTAGTCAGCTATAACTGTAAAATCAAATCTTTGTAGAATAACCATCATTAATAGTATTTAACGTTACTGATTTAATTGAAAAATGAATTAAATGATGTAAAATTATTTCAAAAATCAAATAAGCTTTAATTAGAGGAACTGGCTCTAATTGCACTTAAATCTACAGTCACGACTTTGTCATTGATATGTGATACCATTCCGGGTAAGCCGGTGAGGCACCCTGCTTTAATTTAGCCAGTTCCTTTGATTACAATTATTACCCAAAAGAAAAGAAACTTTCACATGCTCTACATGTTTTGAAGATTAAAAGCATAATAGGATCAGTAATGTCTTTTTATTTTTGAGAAGTATATTTTGTTGACATACCTTTAACTACCTTGCATGTATGCCTTTATGCTCTTTGTTGAAGAATTTCCTATCAACTTATGTGAGTGAGCTCCTTCACTAATTGAATAATTGCACATTAAATGCTGGAAAAATGGAATAATACTAAGACATTTCCTCCCATATAGCCTTAAAACTGTTGTAACACCATTGAATTTTTGAAAATTTTTGAGCTGGTATTTCAAGATATCCTCCACATGATAATGCTGTCAAAACTTTCTTACTGCTCCTCTACTACTTCAATAGTAAATTGCAAGTTTGCAACTTTTCTTTATTATTTTGATATGTTTAAACTACAACCTTCTGTTAAAGTAGGTAAGATGGAAGTAACAAGAATGTACAAAAGTCACTGGACGTAGCTTCTTTATGCACTTATCTATAAGGTCCAGATATTGTCTACATCAATTACGATATTCATTGTACACAAAAAGTATATCTAATCCTCATATAATGTATGCTCAGTTTTTCTATCAAAATCACCATATGAAGTGCCACTGGGTGAAGAGGAATAGCCGCCACCTCAATTTCAACTTTTGTTGTTTTGGATATCTTGATCTGATAATATTGTGCACCTTATCTATAAGATTTTCGTAACTTAGTAGTGGTTCAGAACATTTCAGTATCTATTAATTGAAGTATCTTTTATTTCAGACTTTCTATGAAATAATCCTATGAGTACTAATCCTACATCTTTTTAATCTTTTGTAACAGATTTCAATCTTATCATCAACAATCAAAATAATCGATCACACAACACATCATACTTTCTTATCATGTGGAGGAAAAACTATTTTGTAAAACTTTCCTCCTTATCGAGTACCGTCAAATAGTTATTATATAAAATATTATCATTTTAAGTTAATGTACATTTTATATTTACATTTCGTGTCTTAGGATGCATCTCATCAGTGTCAAATTTTGACGCTCAAAATATCTATAATATTGGGTTCATGCTGACACGGGTTATGCACCTCTAGTATATATATATATATATATACTAGTTACTAATAACTCATGCAAACCACGGGCCCAACAAATATTTTTTTTAATTTTGTTTTAATTATTGTGATTTGTAATATTTTTTAAAAATAAATAATAGATTTTTTTTTTAGATATTTTAAGTTGTTAACTATTGTAATTTATAGTACTTTTTATGTAATTTTTAAATGCTTAGATGACCATAATAATTAATTATGGGTGATATAGTAAAGTTACGATTGAAGCAACAACGCAGGCATGTCTTAATGACTCACAACAACTAATTAGAAGTGATACAGCAAAATTACTATAAAAATACTTGCAAAAAAATTTAAATGGTTAGGAGTGACATAGTAAAATTACGATTGAAACAGCAAAGTAGACATGTCTAATTACAAGTGATGTAACAAAATTACTATAGAACAATACTTGGGTGAAGCAACTAGGGCTAGGCATTCCGTTTTTTTTTTCGGTTTGATAGTTTAATATCGATTCGATTTTTTGATTTTTGGATTGACAAAAATGACAATCGTAACCAACCAAAATAAATTTGGTTCGGTTCAGTTTCTACTAATTTGGTTTGCTTATTTCGAATTTTTATTTCGATTTTGAAGATTAAAGTAGTGAACCTCTCTTTGTTATGACTGGACATTTAAAATTAATGATTTAAAAAAATAAATTGCAAACCTATTTTTTATTGTCAGATATAAATAACTCAACATAGATGAAACTAAATGATATAACTATAAGTTTAACATAATATATAACTTCATTATGCATAAGTTTGCATAAACAGTCAAAACTCGGAAGAGTGATCGCTGCCGGAAAGACCACAGTCGGCACTATAAACTGCAACCCACAGTGGTCGTCGGCTCGGATGTCGTTGTACAGACGATGATCTCGTCGGCTATTGGACTGATGTATGTTGTTAGCTGTATACGACGTGCTATTACTTATTAGTTGTTAGGGTTGCTATTATATATTTATATTATATTATTATATTAAAATATATTATATATATAATAATATATATATTATTAATTACTTATAGAATTTTGGTTAAGCGATTTATCTGAATTATTTTTTTGAAAAATCAAAAACCAAACCATTTAACTAAATTTCAAAAATTAAAAATCGAAATCGATCCGAAAAATCGAAAAATCAAATAGAAATTAAAATTTCGATTTGAATTTTCAATTTTTTCGATTTAAACCAAAATATGCCCAGCCCTAGAAACAGCTAAAGCAGACATTAAATAAATATCTATTTTATTTTTTTATTAAATATTATTAATTTTTTAATACATAAATAACTTATTATAATTAATTAAAGATGACATAATAAAATCACAAAAAAAAAAGCAAGATCATAAATATTTATTTTACGAAGCAAGCAGCTGATGAAGCAAGAAGAAAAGCAAGCAAGCGGCTGATGAAGCAAGAGGAAAAGCAAGCATGTTGACGGAGGAAGCAGCTGATGGAAGTATAGAGGAGAAGCAAGCATGTTGACAGCTCTCCTCCTGCCTTTTGCCTCTTATAGATAAGAGATATATCAAAATATATATATATATATATGCCTTTTGCCTCTTATAGATAAGAGATATATCAAAATATATATATATATATATATATATATATATATATATATTAGCTAATGTACTCTCAAGAAAACTCTTTTTAACTTTCTTCGTCGGGCATCCATATCCTTAGTCCATTATGAAATTAACTCAAGAAACACATCACATGTAATGAAAAACAGTTCGAATTGGCAAATCTGAAACCCTCAACCCTGCACACAATTTTATCTGCTTCTTGAATACACCTTCGTCACATTAGACCTAAAAGGTCCTCCATGTTTACCCCTGCATCTGACCAACTTGCCACTTTCCTAAACTGAATCAGAAATCAGGAATTTAAACAGAGGACTGGACCAACTTGCCACATTCCTAAACTGAATAAGAAATCAGGAATTTAAACAGAGGACTGAAAGTAATTGTAGCAGAAATCAAGATAACGAAATTAGCAAAAAAGAAAAAACATTTCATAATTTTAATTGCAGAAGAGATGATTAGAGAGTACAAGGTTTAACTGGCAGACGGTAAAACTAATCCTCTATCAGAGAACTATGAGGCAGACGGTAAAACTAATCCTCTATCAGAGAACTATGTACCAGCGATGCTTAACTGGCAGGCTGTAAATCTAACTGGTTACACCACGCATTAAAACGACTCATCAAAGCTCTTACATTTATACAGGGAACACTATTTGACCTTCTCTCGCCCTAAACCTTTCACTAAAGCATTTACACATTGAATTAACTAGGTTACAACTAAGAGCAGGCAACCATTCAGCAATACTGAACTGCCAAATAAAAAAGGGTATCACCTAGACATAACCAAGCTGGTTAATGGGGAAACTACTGAAGTGAACACCGAGTCACTAATGTATTTGCAATTGTCATGATCAACTTTCACAGAGGGGAAAACAAATTTCTTGCTACTCCCCATTACCAAATTTCTACTATATTGACTTTTACTGACACCAGACTGAACCTTATGGAAAGGACTTCTGCAATGTCGTCTTTTGCCAGATGACTTCCACCGCAACTGAGAAAGTAAATTATCCTTTGAAAGATCTCTGGCCACTGTTTGTTCTTCTATCATGTTCTCTTGGCCATCCACCAGAGAGTTGTCTGAAATATTTTTACAAGGAACAGAGAGTTCTTTGCCATCAAAAATGTAAGTTTGCTCCTGTTCATTATGACACGAGTCATCTATCACCTGATTAACCTTAACAGCTATCAACGCTGATACAAGCTCAGGCATTTCCTTCAAATTCCTCCAGCCATCTCCTAACCATTCCTGCGAATGACGCAAATCACCTCGACCAAAGATCATCTCTCGTTTTTCTCCTGTAACAGAAATATCAATGTCATATGTAGACTTATGCATAAAAAACGAGGGAACAATTTCAGCAAAAGTAATCTGTAAGAGCCAACCCAAACCAACACAAAATTCCAAGGAAATGAAAAATATTACCTAGCAGATAGACACGTAATTTATCTTCAGATTCCTTTTCTACTACAATGCCTTCCCACCATCCATCGTGCCACCATGCGTCCACAATACATCCAATATTAACTGCCCATGCTTTGCCTGTGTTGGATATTGGGGAAGGGCGAAGTGTACTTCTCCCAGAAATCCTTGCACCAAATGCATCAGCTGCAGCTAATTTAGAGGTCAAAAGCCACTCCTACAAGGAAAATGTAATGACATTTATTTATGATGAACAAGAAAAACTAATTGCAAGTAGCTTTTTGGACTTGAAAGGAAATAACAAAAACAGGGATCATTAAATGGGTGACAAGGAATGGAAAGAAAATCCAGCAAAACTCAGAAAAAGTCTAACAGCTGACTACTAATTGAAAGACTTGAAGAGGAAATGAAAAGGCATATACAAGAACTACAGATAAGCATTCCCTCCCCACTGACTTTGATCTGACTTGCCCCCCACAGCGTCTTTTGAGAGAAGAGGGTCTTCATTTACTCTTCTGTTACTTTCCCTAATTCTGGAAAAAATGTTGGAACATATTTTTAAATTCTGAAGTGTAATGACCCTGGTGCTCCATGCTTCTTTACAGATTTGACCTGAATTGTCCTTTTAAGTTATCTAGAAAGTTTAAAGTAGTGACGAACAAAAGATTTCTTCTCATCGTTTTCTTTCACTTTTTTTCTAAAAAAGGTAAGAAGTCAAAATTTTCTGCTAACCCTCTGGTTCATCAATTAGGAAACACGCACCCAAAGATTTCTGTTCCTTTTCTGTTCTTTTTTAGCAAGGTAGTACAGTACGTCAAAAAATTATGTTATCTTCGGTTCATCAATTAAGAAAACAAAACCCAACCCCCACACACCCACCACCCTTCAACTTTAAAATAAAAAGCACTCCCAAACATAAGGCTCACCTCTAGATTTTTAGCTTCATCATCTGCATCCTTAATATCCTGATACTGAACTTTCACCTTGTTCTTGTGCTTCTTGATGATCATTGCTCTTAACCAATAACCCCTGATACCACTATCTTGAGACAGGATTTCAACATGAGCCCCAATTGTAAAACACCGAGAATGCTCAAGTATATCTTTCGCAGGTAAACACACACCTGACGAACCTTCTTTTGGACTGATGTTGACATCTTTAAGGCCACATTCAACAACTTCTTTCCTCTGAGTAGACAGCTTGTACATGTCACCTGCTTTAGTTAAACGAAGCCTCTTCTTTGGCCTACTTCCGACTGAATCAATATCATTTACTACCCCCTTCAAACCATCACAAGCGGGCTGAACTCTTGCAGGAGACTGAAAGAACAGGTACTTTATTATGTCTTGATCCCAATAACCCTTAATTCGGGTGATGTTGATAGGCTGGAGGTCATCATTATCAAACTGCCATCGGCATATAAATGGCTGCACTTGAGGTAGCGTAACCTCACTCGAAAATTTCTCATAATGCTCGGGACCGAGAACAGAAGCTAATCCATCTATGCATTCGATACTGAGAGTTTGAAGACAAAGAGAAAAGAAAATCTCTCTGTCATTATAATTATGAGGCAAAACAATACCAACTTCATCAATTTTGTGAAACCATCGTACCACAACCATCTTGTTGCCTCTGGAGTCCTCGTATATATCATCCAAATAAGCAACAAGCTTCTTATCTTCTTCAGCTAACACATAGACAAACTCATGGACCTGCAAAGTTAGACAACAAAGCATGGATGAGCATATAAGATTCTTGCCACGGAAAAAAGCTATAAACTGTAAACTATTATTCAATGTTCAAATTAGGACGAAGAGTGGAGCACACTTACAGAAACAACAACACCATTTCTGTTAAAGGATTGGTAATGCTTACGCTTTTTCCTACAAGTCCAGGGAGGACCAAGCCACATAAATTCAGTTGCATCATTTCCTTGCAACTGCATCTGAACATTCTACAAGAGAATATGACAGAGCAGAAAAAATATAAGAGTAGTGATTTATATTAACAAACTTTATGGAATTACACTAAGCAAATATAAATAATAGCAAATTGATACATCAAATTTATGGGCAAACCAACCTTCAATACACCTGAATTATCATCACAAGTGTTTTTACTGTCAGAATATACAGCAATAGGCCTGTCCAGCTTATCATCAGAAACTGTAATAGAAAGTGTGGAAAAGGATCAGAACTACATCACAAAACATGAAGCCAACTCACTGATCATGAAAAGCCATGTCCATAAATTAACAGATAAACAAACAATAAGAATGTAAGCACACAAGAGGAAGAGAAGCAACAAGCTTGTCTTTTATACCATCAGAACATCTCGAGCATTGTAGGGATTCTACAAACCAGACGACGACAACATTCAAATGTAAGCAGCAGTATTAAACATCAGAGAACACTATAGATGTTAACCTAGATCAGGGGAAAAGAGATGAAAATCCTCAAAGCAGCTCTTAGAGATGGACTTATGATTCCTCGGTGCAGGTCATCTTTAGATCCCAGAATGCTCCTCTGACATAGAATAGAGAGCACTTGGATATGAAAGAATGGGAAAAGGACATAAGAAAACAGACACAAATTTAACAACATAATGTGAAATTAAACAGATTTACAATAGGTACATGCCAAAGCAGTCTAAGAATGAAACTATATGAAAATAACAGCTGCTAAGACTTTATCCAACACAGAGAGATTGATTAGAAAGAGAACCTTCAGATTGTAGAAAATTAAAATGCTGTATTATGTAACACCCTCGTTAGGAAAGCTTAGTCAATCATAAACCATAAGCAGAAAACTTTTCATTCGCTATAGCCCACAAAATTTGACTGTAAAATAGTATATGTCGCATCTGCACTATCCAAGAAAAAAATACAGAAACAAGCATTAGCAGAAAGAATCGGGGAGGCTCCCATCCAACATGTTTTCTTTTTTACGTTTGCAAGCCGACTGCTGAACGAAGAAAGACAGACAAGGACCTCTTGTTTCTCTCGTACATCTGAATTTCAAAACTGAAGAGCACTTTTGCTCTTATCTATTAAATATAGCTCACCTAAAACCTTAAATATTCATTCAAGCTTGTCCAAGCTTATTCTAAAACAAGCTCAAACAAGAATAAATCTGCAAATTAATTAAATCTGAGAATAATTATAGAAAGCCACCATTAATAATTTTCCATCATCCATTATGAACTTATAACTGTAACAGAAAATAAATTAAATTGGAGAAGACAGTATTTGTTTTAGCAGAAAAATTTTACAGAACTCTTGGCCTTCAAAACCAATCACCAAATCAATTTTAATACCCAGAAAACCCAAAAACAAGAACTCCTAGTCGTTCATCCAAATTATTGAGCCGCAAAACAACCCAAATTAAAGGGGGAATTTTCCCAATAATACCAAAAGCTTTTCCTTCTCTACTATGCTATTCCAGTAATTTCTATAATTCCAAGAAACATAATTAACCTCACACTCATAACAGAAATTAATAATATTAAAGGGAAAATTTTAATTATTAAATACGAAACACCGTAATCTTGCCAACAAACCCCTATCTATCTATGAAATCTATGAAGGGCAGAAACACAGATCTGAATCCAGATAAGCAAAAGAGCTGAATAAAAGGAGAGGTACCTGGAAGAATGGAATTAAGCCAATTAATGACTTGAGTTCTAGACCTGAGTTTCAAAAGAGAGGAAGAATTGGAAAGAGATAACAAAGACAAGTCTTTAATTGCGTAGTGATAAGACATATGCCTTAATTTTTTCTCTTTTCCTACCACAGCCAGATCTGATGTTCCATCCTTCCCTTTGAGGTAATAGTGAACTTCTCTTCTTCCTTTATTATCCATCGACACACAAACCTCCTCCCACTTCACATAGTACGACGACGACGCCATACCCAATATTTCGTATACTACCTTTTTTTCTATCTTTCGGAAGATAACTATTTATAGTCAGGGACGCCCTAGGGCTTCGCGATTAGAATTTGGTGCTTGTTGAATCAACGGTTGCGATTAGATCTACAACGGAGGAAACAAGTAGGAAATTCCGATGTGTTATTTTTGTAAATGCCCCTGCTAAACTCTGGATTTACCAAGTGAACCGTGGAAGAGTCAGAATGCCGCGCCGGTTTTGGAATTTTAACAGGAGACAGACACCCCCTCTTCCGCGCAGCATTGAAATTTCCCTTTTCTTTATTATTAACACAAATTGACCAAAATAAAAAATTTATAAAAGTCATTATAAAAGTCATTTGTTGTTATAAAATAATAAAGAATAAAAAAAAAAGTAAAGAGAATAGAGAGAATGATTCTTAATTTTTTTTTGAAGGATGATTTACAATGAGGAAGTCTTTCTATTTATAAGGGATTTGCCCCTAATTTCACACTAAAAGATAAATATATCAAATCCTGATAGACATCAAATAGATTTTGATAGTCATTCACTATAATTGATATATATCATAACATTTCCTCTTGAATATCTAACAATATGCATATAGGTTGTTTCATTAAAAACCTTACAAGAAAAATCCAGTAGAACAAAACCTCGTAAGAGAAAAAGAGTACAGCGCGTATTAGCTCCCCTGAATAAAAACTTTCATGAACCTTTGTATTCTGATCTTGTGCACCATCTTCTTGAAAATTGCAGTTGGAAGAAACTTGGTGAATAACTCAGCCACATTGTCACTTGAACAAATCTGATGTATGTCAATATCATCATTCTTTTGGAGCTCATCTGTATAGAAGAGCTTTGGCGAAATGTATTTCGTTCTATCTCCTTTTATGAATCCTCCTTTAATTTGTGTTATGCATATTGCATTATCTTCATATAAAATCATGGGTACTTTGTCACATTTCAAGCCATATTTTTCTCAAATGAGATGTATTATGGACCTTAATCACACACACTCTCGACTTGCTTCATGAATAGTTATAATCTCAGCGTGATTCGATAAGTGGCTATGATAGACTGCTTTGTTGATCTCCAAGATATGACAGTACCCCCACATATGAATACATAACCTGTTTGAGATCGAGTTTTATGCGGGTCAGATAAGTACCCAGCATCAGCATAATCAACAAAATCGGAACTGCAATCTTTAGAATAAAATAAGCCCATATTGGTAGTCCTTTTTAGATACCGTAATATGTGTTTGATCTCATTCTAATGTCTCTTAGTAGGAGCAGAACTATACCTTGCTAGCAAATTTATCGAAAAGGTAATATCAGGCCTTGTAGTATTTACAAGATACATTAGTGCACCAATTGCACTAAGATATGGTATTTCAGGACCAAGAAGTTCCTTATTCTTTTCTTGAGGTCGAAATGGATCCTTATTCACATCAAGTGATCGAACAACCATCGGAGTACTTAATGGATGTGCTCCATCCATATAGAATCGTTTCAACACCTTTTTTGTGTAGGCGGATTGATGGACAAAGATACCATTTGTCAAATGCTTAATTTGCAAACCAAGGCATAACTTTGTCTTTCCAAGATCTTTCATCTTAAATTCTTTCTTTAGGTAATCAATCGTCTTTTGAATCTCTATTGGTGTTCCAATAAGGTTTATGTCATCGACATAGACAATAGGTATAACAAACTTCGATTTTGTTTTCTTTATAAAAACACATGGGCAAATTTCATCATTCGTATGACCTTCTTTAGATAAATATTCACTAAGACGGTTATACCACATGCGTCCAGATTGCTTCAAACCATACAATGATCTTTACAATCTAATGGAATACATTTCTCGAGGCTTTAAACTCTATGCTTTCGACATTTTAAATCTTTCAAAATTTTCATGTATATCTCATTATCAAGTGATCTATATAGATAAGTTGTTACCACATCCATCAAATGTATTTCAAGTCTCTTATGGATAGTGAAACTAATAAGATAACGCAATGTTATTGCGTCCATAACTGGTGAATATGTCTCATCATAATCGACACCAGGCCGTTGTGAAAATCCTTGTGCAACAAGGCGTGCTTTATACCTTTTATTTTATTTTTCTCTTTTTTTTTCGCACAAAAACTCATTTATAGCTAACAGGCTTAACACCATTAAGTGTTTGAGTTATAGGTCCAAAAACTTCATGTTTGGCAAGTGAATTCAATTCAGATTGAATTATTTCTTGCCATTTTGGCCAGTCATTTCTTTGTCGACATTCTATGACAGATTGAGGTTCAAGATCCTCACTATTTTGCATGATTTTCGTTGCAACATTATATGCAAAGACATGATCTACTACTATTTTAGATTAATTCAAATTAGTTTCAACATCACTTGAATTTATGAATAGTTTCTCATTTTCTTGAGTCTCAGGCTCATTGATCCCTCCAGGGATATCAACATTACTCAAATCTTGAGCTTCTGTATGAGAATCTTTCGTAGTGTCATCTTGATCATTTATTTTTCTTTTTCTAGGATTTCGATCCTTAGAACCTAATGGTCTATCACGCTTCACGCGTGCTTTAGATTCATTAGTTATGACACTAGTGGATGGTCCTTTAGAAACATCAATTCAAATTTGGACATTCTCTGCAGGAATATGTGATTTGGTTATTCTTTTCAAATCAGTAAATACGTCCGACATTTGATTTGCAATTTCTGCAGATGAATAATCTTTTGTACTTCTTGCTCACAAATAGAAGCACGTGGATCAAGATAAGATAGTGATGGATTTTTTCACAAAATTTCTCTTTTGATGTCACTATTTTCTCCCCCTAATTTTGAAAAAACTATCTCATCAAACCGACAATATACAAATCAAGCAGTGAACATATCTCCTGTTAATGATTCAAATAGCGAATAATGGAGGGCGATTCAAACCCAACATAAATTTCTAACGCTCTTTGGCGGCCCATTTTGGTGCGGTTTGATGGTGCTATAGGCACATAAACACCGCACCCAAAAATTCTCAAATGAGATATATTAGGCTTTTGACCCAAAACTAATAACAACGGAGAAAATTTATGATAATTTATCGGTCTAAGATGAATAATTGTTGCAGCATGCAAAATTGCATGACCCCAAACAGAAGTGGACAACTTAGTTTTCATAAGCAATGGTCTTGCTATCAACTACAAACGTTTAATTAATGACTCAGCAAGGCCATTTTGAGTGTGAACATGGGTACAGGATGTTCCACTCTTATCCCAATCGATAAGCAATAGTCATTAAATGCTTGGGATAAAAATTCTGCAGCATTATCAAGGCGAATAGACTTAATTTGATTATCGAAAAATTGTGCTCGTAATCATATTATTTGTGCCAACAATTTTGCAAATGCCAGGTTATGAAATGACAAAAGGCACATATCATCTATTAGGACCATAAAGTATCTAAATGACCCACTAGGTGGGTGAATGGGTCCACAAATATCCCCATGTATGCGTTCTAAGAACTCGGGGGACTCAATTCCAACTTTTGTTGGCGATGACCTCACAATCAGCTTACCTTGATAACAAGCATTGCATGAAAATTCACTATTCAAAAGAACCTTCAAGTTCTTTAATGGATGCCTATTTGAATTTTCTATGATTCGTCTCATCATTATTAATCTTGGATGTCCCAGACAATCATGCCAAAGTACGAAAGTATTGGAATCAGTAAACTTCTGGTTTACTATAGAATGTGCCTCAATTGCACAAATCTTTGTCCAATACAGGTCAGAAGATAAAGCAGAGAACTTTTTAATAACACATGTTTATCCAGAGACATTCTTGGTGATACCAAGATATTCAAGATTTATCTCATCAATTGTCTTGATATGATAACCATTTTCACGGATATCTTTAAAATTCATCAAGTTTCTCCGAGACTTGGGAGAGAAAATAACATTATTTATGATGAGTTTAGTTCTCTTGGGCAAGATTATAATGGCTTTTCCGAAGCCTTCAATCAAATTAGCACTACCAGAAATTGTAGTAACATTAATCTTGCCCATTTTTAGATGAGAGAAATATTTCTTGTCTTTGAATATCGTATGTGTAGTGCCGGAATCAATCAAACAAATATTTTCTTGAAAATTATCCATATCTTCAACCAAATAAAATATATATTAAATTTTTGTACAAAGTGAAAGCTTATAAGAAATTGTTAATTACACTTTACTAAAAAAATAATATGTCCAAATTAAAAACTATTGAATATAATATTTGATAAAGAATGTAATACGTAATATATTTATTATTATAATTAATAATATGGAACATTAACATGCAATAATATTACAGGATCTCTTAGGCTGGGGTATGCCACTCAGCCTACCAGACCATATAATAATATCGGATTAAGCCAAAGTCGGAAGACCGAACCAAAGCACCAACCGAAATAGAAAAGAACCTTAAGTAATTTTATGACTGTATGGACGATTTTTTTACCCAAACATGAGGCCTGTCAGAGATTTAATTAACCTTATGTTGAACCTGTGTGTCTAGAAGTTCTAATTGTGCGGAAATTTGCCCTTTCCTCATCATCAATACGGGCTTAGAAAGGCACAACTTACTAGACGGCGTCACAGAGACAAGGTTAACATAAGTCTATTGAACTCGACTGTACCTCCATTTTGGAACCAAGTCAAGAAATTAAAAAGATTCTTTCATATTTTGATAGAGTCTGGAGCTCTCATAGTTAACATGTCAGCGAAGTTAGATCTTCAGCATAGATATAAGATACTTGTTTAACCGGACATAGTCACGGCCAGATTATGGTAGGAGTGTGTAATGAATGACTTCAATTAAGTAAAAAGATATGTACCTGAGTCGCCGGGAACCCAACGAAAATAATAGTAAACAAGTAGCTTCTTCTTTATTTATTACGGGAATGGATTACAAAGAGAGAGAGAAAAATAAA